>NC_060278.1:47785072-47793641 GCF_021613505.1 Equus quagga
AAAGTAAACTCTTCTGAATATTATTTAATAGTAATATCTTATTTAAAGTGGACACAATTAAATTTTTGACTACATTGCTCATTCACTTTAAGTGTGTTGGTACCTGTATGCTAATCACTCTGCTAGACGGTGGGACCCCAAAGTAAATGGGGTAGATGTGGTCACACTGTCATATAGCTTAGAGTCTGTTGAGGGATACAAACAAGCAAAGAGACAATTACAACACATGTTCTAAGGGTGTTGATGGGTTAGCACAGCACCCAAGGGTCCATCATGATGGAGATTCTAACTTTGGGAAGCACGAAGGCTTCTTGAAGTCTGGAAGGTTTCTTGTGTAGGTATCCAGTGAAGATAAATGTATAGGGAGGTATCAAGATGCAGTTTTAGTTGAGCGTTAGCTTCCTTCTGTTAATGAAACCAATAGTGTTGGTTAAACAGGCACACCTTCTGCCCCATTTGTGAGGAGTACTGAAGTGTGAGTACTGAAAAACATCATTCATTGAAGAATGAAGAACATACTTTCAAATTTTAAGAAATTATAATATACAAGTTCGATTAGATTCTGATTATAGACTGGCCAGGAAGTTTCAGATTTAGACAATGAAAACATGCAGTAGCTTGAGGTCATGCTCAAGACAACGTTTTGAATCAGCATAATCAACTTCTTAAATGTCTCGTGTGTATGCTTGTCAGATGCCCTCTACATGTCATACATTTGGGCGGGCTAAATGCACCATCACTTTATGAAAGCAATTTTATGCTCTTCTGCACCTCTTCCTATCTCCATATCCACTCAAAGTTTGTAGATTCCCAGGACTCTTTGCCTTTCTGAAAAACTGTTGCGAATTTCTTAAATAGAGCTCCAGTCTTTCCGATGATGGTTTTGCCAGCCAGCCCATGGAACTCAAGGAACCCCATACATAGCAGCAATTGCCAGGAACCCCTATGAGTTACAGCTGATGAAACTACACAGCTCATGCCTTTGAAGCTTTGTACCAGAACCTTATGCTCTCTCTAACCGATTTACATACCACCATGGTATGTTTAATTTGCTTTTTCATCAAATCAATAATGGGTCTAATTGAAAAAATTGGCAGTGCTACGTGCAACCTAACTACTGATCTCAATGTTTGCCGGCGAAAGGGAATGTTGCATAGCTCCGTTCAGACACCTGTGTTATTGGTGTGCTCCCGCAACTAATGCGTACAAAAACAAACATTAATACAGGTGGAGCATCTGCACCAATTGATCACTATGCTATGAGAATTAATCACCTGGCTTTCAGCTTGAAGAATAAAATTTACATCTTTAATGTATGAAATGTATTAACACACACGCTTGCACCATCGACTTAAGGGTGATGTCAGCAGCCCCATTCAGATGTGTTCCCCTGGACATTTGCACCTGGGTGTGTAAATTCAGGGCCAGGTTTTCCAGCACTTGATAGCACACTTTCACTTTAGATTTGAGACTCGTTTTTAATAGTGATTGGAAAATATTGGGCGAGTATGATTCAACCTAAGAGACTGACACTTTGAACTCTGGAAGTCTGCCTTCAAAAACTATATGATGAAACTTTTAAGGTTACATTTTATTTTCTCATCCCAATCCAGAATGGATTTTGGCAGTATCATCACATTCATTGAGCACTTACCAGATGCCAGGCCTAGTGCTAATTGTTTTCCATACATTATCTCACTTGTTCTTCAAAGCAACCCTGTAATTGAGGATTGCCTCTGACACCATTTTATTTTATTTTATTTTTAAATTATTTTACTGAGGTCATATTGGCTTATACCATTGTGTAAATTTCAGGTACTGACACCATTTTATAATTGAGAAAATGGAAACTTAGAGAAGTTGAACAATTTGTCTATGATCCCAAAGCTAATAAGGTAGAGGAGATGAGATTTAAATTCAGATCTGTTGAATTCCAAACCCTGATTTTTATCTACTATGCCAAACCAAATTTCTGCTATAAAGCAGTTCATTTTCCAACCTGATTTTTTATTTAGCATTTTAGGATCTCAGAAACTTCTACTGGCAACCATAGATTTCATTGGTGCAGCCCAATAATTGTAGGACTAGCTGCATAATTGGTGGGATCCAGTGCAAAATGAAAATGGAGAACACCAATGTTAAAAAAATTATTAAAACTTTCAAGATAGCAACAGCAGAGCATTAAACCCAGTGTGGCTCCCTGTACAGGTCGCACACCCATGAAACGGGCCTGGTTTAGCTCTAGAGATGGAAATTTTGCACGGGGACAAGTTTAGAAATAGAGGAGTCCCTGTTATTCAAGTCTGTGTATGGTTAGGTCTGGAAAAGTGCTGCTTAGACCAAGACCAGCTATTTTTGATACTATCATGCTCAACAACTAGTAATTCATTTAGAAAGGAAAAGATGTTTTTCATCGTCCCTAACCATTGGTTCCCAACCAGGGTCAATTTTGCCTCAAAGAGAACATTTGGCAATGGCTGCAGACATTTTGATTGTCACAATTAGGGAGGGAACAGGAGAGGGGAGCATCTAATGGGTAGAAGCCAAGGATAGTGCAACTTACTCTACAATTCACAGGACAGCCCTCCACCCCTTGGTCTCCAACAAAGAATTATTCAGCCTAAAATGTCTGTAGCGTTGAGGTTGAAAAACCCTGTCTTAAACCATCATACTTGTAAGGGTTTGAGTTTAGTATTCCGTGTTGCAAATCTTAGAAATGAATACATAAATACACATGGTGGCCTTATTATCAAAGAGAAAGCCTCAATTCACAAGAAGCCACCTTCATCAAAATATCAATAATTATCGGGCAGCCGGGGTGCATTTGCACCAGCCAACCTATAAGTTTTATCTTTGGTATTTAGAAATAAAACAGAAAGGTTAGTGAACTCTGAAAAGTGACTGTGGCACATTTGAATTAAAAGCTTTCTTAGAAAGTTTATAGGAGATATTTATTATGTGGCTAATTACATATTCTCATATAATGGTGAATAAGGGGTCATTGTAACACATTGGGTAAGCAATATGCATTTTAACAAATATATAAATATGTCTTTATTCATCAAACAGAAACATTTTCTTAGTTATTTGGATGTAAATAATGTTTATAAAAATTCATTAACATTAAGTGACAATTGTTCTAAGGACTCAGGTAAATACTACGTATATTTAACGACTTGAATTTTTGACAGAGAAATCTTTCATATGAGCTTATACAAATAACATGAGAATAACTCTGAAGATGTTAATATTAATCTGGACATTCTTAGAATTGGTGAGTTGGGATGGATATGTCATAAGCTTGTCAATGAATTGTGTGAAGTTTATATAGAACCCATTATATGTAAATATATTGCTATATTGCATTAATACTTTGGCAGTTGCTTGTAAACTTGGATAAGGCTATAGAATTCAACTCTTACTGGCATTTTCTAATTGTTAAACTATTTTTCTAATAATTTAAGAGGAAAAACAATAAACCATAATAATCATATTTTTATGTAGAAATTTCCATTTAAGTAAATTTTACGCCACTATCTTTCAACTCAGTGTCTCTCCATCTAGGGATAATATATCAAATTTGGAACAGCCCAACTCCCTGTAACATAACTGAAGAAAAACAGAAAAAAATTTTCTGGGTAACTTCCAAAGGTATTGTAATTGTGGAGCCCCTCAGCCCCTCACTCGTAGGCTATGTAAACCCTTTCTGTGAACCAGTCTAACTAGCTTAACTCCTCTTTGAATACACAGCAAATTTGAGGAAAGATTGATGCCAAAGGGAATCCCATGGACAGCAACAGAAAGTAAGAGTCTGTATGCAAAAATATAAAATATGGGTGCCAGCCTGGTGGCGTAGCAGTTAAGTTTGAATATTCCACTTCAGTGGCCCAGGATTTGCCAGTTTCGATCCTGGGCACAGACCTATGCACTGCTCATCACCCATGCTCTGGCAGGCATCCCACATATAAAGTAGAGGAAGATGGGTATGGACGTTAGCTCAGGGCCAGTCTTCCTCAGCAAAAAGAGGAGGATTGGAGGTGGATGTTAGCTCTGGGCTAATCTTCCTGAACAGCAAAAAAAAAAAAAAGAAAAAATATAAAATGCAGATCAAGGACTAAGAAGTCTAGACCTGAAGGCTATGTAGCGTGGGTTTGGGCAGCCCCACATTCCTCATTTACCTCTCAGGACATCTCAGTGTGTGGCGGGTCTCCCAATGGTTCTTGGTGTTCTGATTCTGAGTCATCAGGAAAATTAAATGCGCATTTAATACACTTAGTTTAAGAAGACTGAGAAATACCTAATCATTTTAAAGGAACCTACCCAAGATGACTAAAATCCTTTAAAAATGTTTGGGAGTAATGAAATTCACCTAGGTGAGAAACCGCCTTCCTTTACAAGTCTGAATTATTATTGCTATTAATGAAATAATAGTAATGACAATGACTGTCATTTGCATAGTCGTGCTCAGATTACAAAATGATACCACATACATTTGACGCTCGCTTGCATTTGATATCTACAACATCCTTCTGAGGTTGTTATGTTCATCCTCTTGTTTGTTCAGATAAGGAAACCAAGACCCAAAGATTAAGTGATTTTCTCCAAAAATTCACACACTTGACTCTGTATACACATCTATCTCCTGAACAGTGTCACTCAGGTAAATTGCTATTCACATTTTACAAGATATGTGAATTCAACTTATCAAAAGTTTACGTTATCTTGCTATTTGAAACAATTTTCTAAGATTTTTTTCTTTTAACATGTATTAAGCATAAACACAAAAATGATAAGCTTCTATAATCTCTTCCTATTTTTTTAAATGAGTCTATCTCATATAAAAGATATGTAAGTAACTTTGTCCCTGTGATGTTAAATGTGGATCGAATCCTGCAAAGTTTAGAATGGTGCTAAAACTCTGTTCACTTGATGGCGAGCGCTATATTTTTGTTCAACAGACAAAGAGGACACCCTACAAATGTAATCGTAATTTTGATAGTGAATCCATGGGAATAAATGAAATAATGGTGATAATACATGTTGAAATGCAGTGTATCTCTAATCCAAATTTTAGTAGTAAATCTCCAAGAGGCAACAGACGTTAATATTGAGATAATAAAACAAAATTAGAAGCTCGATAGAATCCTAATGTGATATAAATGTGTGTTGCCAAGATGATTTTCCAGCCGTGGGATTCAAGGAAGTTGATTCTTCACTCTTCTAGAGTTGTCAGGGATTGGAAAACGCATAGAAGAAATTTCCTAGATATTTGTGCTAAAGAAAGAAATATATTTGAATCCCTAAATTTTTTTAATGGTGATAAAGAATTTCAAAAAATTCCAGATAAAAGGATGTATAATGATATTCTTGAAGGCAGATTTGGAAACAAGGCTACAGCCTGACAAATTGTGTATTTCCGTGGATTTGGGATGGACATCCCAAATCGAAAAATTTCAGAACACACAATTTCTTGTCAGTGATTTGAAGATGATCCCATGTGCCTTGTTGCAAGTGGCAACTGTGTAGTCAATTTCCGATTTTATTTGTCCAGTTCACTTAACTTGCAGTGTTTTTCAGTGGAGTGCTGTTGTCATTTAAAATGAGAAATTGTTTATTTTGCAGAACTTTTAGCATCCTTTGGTTCTGCGGCTAAAAGTCTTGGTTCAAAAGATACCTGCACTGGGGCCAGCCTGGTGGTGCAGCGGTTAAGTGTGCATGTTCCACTTCGGTGGCCCAGGGTTTGCCGGTTCGGATCCCGGGTAAGGACATGACACTGCTTGGTACACCATGCTGTGGTAGGCGTCCCACATATAAAGTAGAGGAAGATGGGCACGGATGTTAGCTCAGGGCCAGTCTTCCTCAGCAAAAAAGAGGAGGATTGGCAGATGTTAGCTCAGGGCTAATCTTCCTCAAAAATAAATAAATAAAATAAAATAAAACAAAAACAAAAACAAAAAAGACACGAGCATATATTTCCAAATGCACCTGGTGGGAGAAGGACAGAGTGGGTAGTACTGGATGAGAATAGTTTAAGTGGAGTATACACTAAATTCACACGAGTACAAATCAAAGTGAACTTTTTCGTGCATGGCAAATACAAGACTATATGAACCATAGAAAAGTGTGGACCTAGAGCATATTAGTAAATGAGTAGATAAATAATAAATAGATAGAAAAAAATTCAGTCCTACAACATCGAGTTTTTTTGTATGGAATGTGCTGTTTTGAAAACACCATCCAGTCATTAAAATCTATTTGGAAAAACAGTATACAACTTTGAAAGTTTGAAAAACAGAGATTCCAAGGACAATTCAAGATACTTGTGGAGTAAATGCGACAATATGTCCTAACTCAGGATGAGAAAACAGCAGCTTTCTCAATATTATTGAAGTGTAGGCCTCCAAATAGTGTCCCATCTCTTCATTCTCCCATTACATTGGTTGCTGATAGAGAACTCTAAGGATATATGTGATGCATGATCCATCCTTGCCTGAATGTGGATCTCTGTTGCATCATTACATATTGATGTCTCACTTATATGTGTATTTAAGAGCCATAGCTGATTTTTAAGGATTACTTCATAAGGAATCAAAAAGAGGTGCATTCTTTTATTCTTCCAGGAGAGCAAACAGCTTGAATCTTGCTCGAGTAATTAAATAAGAAGTTCCACCTCTGGGAAGGAGATAGAAAATAGTTCAAGAAAGAGGAAAAAAGGCAGATCAGCTGGATTTGAGCATTAGAAGGGATTTCCTTTGCAAGTAGCATAGAAGGATAGGAATTGATCAACCAGGATTATTACTAGAATCAGAAAACTGCCTGACCCCTTCCTGCCCACACACGTAATCCACCCGCAGAGTGTAGTATAGCCAGTTCTTGAAGACTCACCAGAGTGTGTTCTAAGTCAGTTTATTACCAGGAAATTGGCCTGGGTTAGGCTCCCAAAGCTGTGGACAGAAAGAAAAAACCCAAACCGTTGGCAGTCGAACCTTCCAGGGACCTGCTCTGTAGTCACATTGGGAGATCACAAGAAGATTTGATGTGAGGGTTTTTAGGATAAAGGTAAATGGACTATTTGAGAAAAACTAAAGTTTTGGCTGAGAGGGAGTCTGGCAGGATTTTGGTCTAAAAATGATTACAGACATAGAATAAAATAAAAGTTCCAAAACATGTTCAGAATGCATAGCCTGACTTTAACGAGGAAGGAAGACCGAGGTCTTCTCGCATAGCCCTTCGTCGGATGCTCGTGGCCAGGGTATATAGGCTGATGAGAAAAATAGCTAACAGACTCAGAAATATCTGAACAAGCCTCCTTTCCTTAAATATCGTTATTTCCTTAACTTATTTTGAAAGAGAGGTTCACACTCCATAATGTGTAGCAACGTAGGAGAGATGATAACGCCATTGGCTAAGAGATAACGCTGAGCTCTCAATCCTTCTGTGATCCTATTGAATTTGCCTGTTAAATTCGTGCTGTAATTAAAGCAGATAGGAGCATTCATACGTTTTGTTGCAAATTGATATGATCTCTTTTGTCTGTGATCTAAGTGAGATTGCCCTGTAGTTTTTAATTTAGCAGGTTAAGAAGCACAATTAAAATATCATGAAAAAGATCATAATCAGACGCCGTCTTTTGGGTTGTCCCTGCCAAGTTGAGAAAGGGATCGGTGTGTTTAATAATTACCTCCTTCGCTGTACATTTGTTCTATTTGTGGGCTGAAGTGTTAATAAATACCTTGCGCTATTCCAGTGGGAAAGGCTTTCCACCTAATTAATAAAACTTGGAAGAATACCTAGGACACTGAACCATATCTTTTTTATTAGCGCTGCCTGCCTCCGAAGAGAAGCTCTGTCTCCTCACCACATTAGTAAATGTCATCTTCCTGGGTTATAAAGAAACCTCTTGAAAAACTGCCAGTTTTCAATAGGAATACAAAAGCAAATTCTTTGATTTTTTTTTTTTAAGGTATAATTCAACCATTGAATTTTAAGTAGTGAAAAATCCTAACCAAGCACAACAGGAATTATTCTGTCTAAAGAACATACCTTAGTAAAAGCACGAGAATAAAGAAAGGTTCATATCGGGATATAATTGGCTTTGAATGACTCTATTTCTGGCTGTTGTTTCTCCTCTAGTCAATTACTCAAGTACTTTCTAGGCCTTCAGCCTAGAGAAACTCAAATAGCATCTAGCACATTACCTCTACACCTTTACTGTTAATTTTTAAATGCCAAGTTACTTGTGAATATTTTTATTTATATTAAAATTGAATTTAGAAATGAAAAGCTTGAAGATATATCATTATTTCAAAGACGGTAAGGGCTAATAGAGGCAACTTGCCCTTGTGAATTTATGCATTGAATGACTATTTGAATACCTACTTTCTTTTTTATTATTATTATTATTTTTATTTTTTAATCATTTCTTTTTTTTTTTTTTTTTTGGAGGAAGATTAGCCCTGAGCTAACATCTGCTGCTAATCCTCCTCTTTTTGTTGAGGAAGATTGGCCCTGAGTTAACATCTGTACCCATCTCCCTCTATTTTTTTTCTTTTTTTTGAGGAAGATTAAC